>NW_026057586.1:46407716-46420076 GCF_023721935.1 Panthera uncia | reverse complement strand
TCTTTCTTTCTTTCTTTCTTTCTTTCTTTCTTTCTTTCTTTCTTTCTACTGCTCCTCACTAACTGAGTCCCTAGTTGAGGACTACATGGGCCTAAATACCTATCTATGGGTCTTCTTCAGCTTAATTCTTATTTCCCTGTGTCCTAGGGACAGGAGCGAACCATGGCTATGCCATCACTGACTCTTGTTGATGTTGTTGTTGTTATTTTAATAACTCTGAAGCCAAACCAACAGGATTTCCCAGTTAATAAAAGCCTAGCCATGAACTAATTTATGTATTCAGGATATTGCTGTTGGGTACATAGTTGTATTGTATTGGCATATAGTTATAACATTAAAAATTGCAATTAAAAGAAATTCCAAAATATGTAGAGAGAAATTAAGTTAAAATAATAATCCTGCTACAGACTGAAGCCATCAGGAAAAAGAAATGCTTTCAATGAATATATAGATGGAAGGAAGAATGCCTTTTATGGAATTATTACCTAGTTTTTATGCACATTGTTCTGCAAGCCAGAGAAATTCTAATCTTTAAAGGATTCTAAATCCAAGAGATGGGACTATGCAGTAATGCGGCCTACTCTGCTAACCACAATTTGCCTGCATAAAGCAGTCACAGCTCATACAGTGTAATAGAATTGACAGATGTCAGACCCTGGTGAGGGAATGTAATTGTTGCCAAACTTCCCTGAAAGGAGCTTTTGCTACAAGTGTTGGGTACAAGTAATTCAAGATGTAAAATCTGCAGATAGCTCCAGAGTGGCATTGGCTGCCTCGGGCTCCACAGCACTTTCTGAGAAGAAAAGAAAGCGTTAATTTTGCCTAATTATTAAGATAAAGATTCACGTATTATCTTAACAGTAATAATAACATAATATCTAAAGCAAAAGACTTAAAATTAGAGCATATTGAGATCAAAATCACGGCTTAAGGCAAAATGTTAGTTCTCAAGATTGTAGCTTATAAATCTTCTTGCACCTAAAACAGTACAGTTATGTATATACAGCATGAACTTTTGTATTTTGAGCCTTATTGGTAAATGTGATCCATTTATAAATGCCTATCTTGGGGCGCCTGGGCGGCTCAGTCAGTTGAGCGTCCGACTCGGCTAGGGGCATGATCTTGCGGTTTGTGAGTTTGAGCCCCATGTCCGGCTCTGTGCTCACCGCTCGGAGCCTGGAGCCTGCCTCGGATTCTGTGTTTCCCTCTCTCTCTGCCCCTCCCCTGCTCATGCTCTGTCTCTCTCTCTCTCAAAAATAAATAAATGTTAAAAAAAATTTATAAATACCTATCTTTTGTGCACATAAACCCCACAAAAGGTCTATAACCTTAGAATGTAGTTTTATCATTAAAAAAAATCGCACTTGCCCCCATTGTTTATCTTTAGTGTTGTGGAACATTGGAATAAAGTTTTAAATTTTCCATGGCTTTTTCTCTTAAACCCCAACATAGTCAAGAGAAGATAGCTTCCTGTCTTTTTGATTTATCCAGAGACTTAGCCTCTTCTGTTGAAGCTGTGATTGAGTGATTCTTTTCGTTGGTACCAAAATGGAACACAGAGTTTTAAAACTTGTCTCTGAAACTTGATTTTGGAAAAGCTTGGAGAAGGGACGCTGAATATGGCTCATTTCATTTTCATGCTTGCTATCACTTTCACCATAAGCCAGCTGAAGTCACTTTTGTAAATGCCAACCCAATAAATAAAAATAGCAACAGCCAACAAATTAAAAAGGAGAGCTTTGGGTAGGTGAACTTCATAGGGTAACATTTACTCTAAGAGAAGTTCCCTATACCATACTCTCCTCATACCGATGGCTCTCAAACTGGAGTATGTATGTGCCCAAATGACCCACAGGGTTATGGAAATGCATGTTTCTGGGCCCAACCCCTAGAGTAGGACTTGAGAATTTGTTTTCCTAGCACGTTCTCTAACTAAGATGCTAATGCGACTAGTCTGAGGATTCCCACCCCCCCCACCCTTGCCAACCACTGTTCTATATCATCACCAGGAACATGGAAATCTATGTCAAGAATGCTTATTTAGAGATTTAATGATAAAATGGGGGAAAAACACATGCAGTGAAATAACTTTTAAGTGTGTATTGTGTGTTAAGAACTGTACTGTGTGCTTTATCGATGTTACCTCCTTCCATTCTCAACAACTCTTGAAGGTAAATATATTTGTTACCTCCATTGTACAGATGCGGAAAGCGAGGCTTAGTGAGGTTAACTGACTTGTCTGAAATCACCAGCTGGAGGGGTGGGACAGGGAGGTGGGCCCTAATTCTCAGATTCCAAACTGGCAACCTTAACCACTTCACAATTCTACCACCCAGGTGCTTGTCAAAACATCTGACTGTGTGTGTTTCTGTAGAAATAGAACTCTGGTCCCAAATAGGACTCCAGGCTAAAGTCTTGGGCTGGAAGGTGCTGAAAAACAGAGGCGGAAAGGGTGTGTTTGGCTGGTGCCTGCTTCCCAGACTCGGCTCACTCTGGAGAAACATTTCCATAACAAAGGCAAGTTCTCCTCTCCGAGAGGAGCAGGCAGGGAGTTGCAAGTGTTTGCCTCTGATGTGATCCACATTTAATGCTTATCTGGGTGAGAGGGAATTTGATTAGAGCAAATACAAAGCACAATTCAGAGAACAAAACCACTAATTCAAAGGTGGTTTTCCTATGGATGTAAAATACTTCAAGCCTGTTAAAAGGACTGAAGAGAATTCCACCGAGGAGTGGCTTATATTGTGTCTGATTTCTCAGATTGGGGCACTCCCAAGGGGGCTTGCTTGGGTGTTTGAGCGGCCCGGGGAGTGGGCAGTGCTGGGCTGCTCACAGGAAGGGCGGGCACCATTCAGATGAAACAGGATATGGGCTCAGGCATGGGGCAGAGGAGGCCCTTTGTCCCATAGACCCTGCTCCCCCACCCCCTCTGGCTCACCAAGGAAGCTTCTCTCTGTATCTGGTGGCTTCCCAGCCTACAAGCATCCAAGCACTGCAGTGCCCTGATATGTTTGTTTTCCTTTTGGCTAATTTTATCAAGGTGTGGGGTCATTATTAGCCAGATCACAAAAGTAAGAGCTCATTAATATGTATCAGCTCCAAACCCTATGATTTCATCTGTTAATTTGATCTTGTTTTTCCTTGTTTACGGCAATTAAATCAGACCTTGATAAATCTGAAAACGAAAAAGGAGCCATCAGCAAGCACAGCTATTATGATCACTCATTAGAAAGCCAAGCAGCCTCTCTGATAAATCGTGCCAGGGTTTTTAAGGAATAGATGATTACCTGCTTAAACAGCATGGAAGCTACCACTAAAATGTAGCAAAATGATTAAAGAAAAAAAAAAAGAGAACACCCCCATTACATCCAAGTGTAACAGATGGACAGTTGTACTTTGGGGAACGTTCGCAGAGCCTGTTTCCTCCCCTTCAAGCTAGGGAGGGCAGAAGCCACAGGCCCTCCTGGGCACAGAGGAGAGACAGCTTCTTTCCCCACCGCCGCCCTCCCTCGCCCTCCCTCAGCCTCTCCTGCATCCTCCCGGCGACTGTGGGCAGCACTGCTCAGCTGCTAGTAAGGCCTCCCTCTAAACCGAGCAGTGAAGGGAGGCACAAGTGCTGATTACCAGGGGTGGAGGGGTGGGGACTAGGTGTGCAGAGCCGGGGCATGGTAAAGGACAAGTTGGGCACAATCTTTGCCATCACAGTGAGGCTGCTCATCAGCAGGCCCAGCCTTAGAGCCCTCCTCACTCAGCCCCTCCATGTCTGAAGGACCAGACCGTCCTCTGTTTGGAGAGCCACTCCCTTCCAGAGCTTCCTGGGAGGCAGAGCTGCCCCCTGAAGTAGCAAGTGCCAAACACTTGCTTGCCCAGGCTCCCCTGTGGCTAGGACACGGATGCCGCCCACTCTGGAGTTAGGGGGACTTGAAGACCCTCTTTCTGGTCCCAGGGTGCTCGTGACCAGCAGCCTGGAGTCTTGGTGGGACCGGCCCCAGTGTCTGGACCTGGTGAAGGTAGCAGAGCACCTCTCGAAAGGGTTCTGTGGCAGGATTTTGGCCACCATCCCCCAAATCTGATTCTCCGAGTGTTTTAGGGTTTGTGTGAACTGACCTGTGTAACTTTGTGTTTAACTGGGCCACAGTGGATTTCTGTTGCTTGCAGTTAGGAGCTCTTCCCCTCAGAAGGGCAGTGAGCAGCTTGTGCCCAAGGCGGGAGCTGATGCTTGTCCTGTGACCATGACTGGGGGTGGGGCGGGGGTGGGCAGGATTCTGGTCTCCAGAGCAGCAAGTCTCACTCCACCTCCATGGAGCTGGGGACTGGTGGGAAGGGGGCTGGGATCCCCATCTCATGTGGCCTCAGGGTCAGTCCATGTTTGAAAGGTCTCAACTGAGCTTTTCCAGGGAAAGCTTTTTTCTGGGAAGTTTTCTTTAAAATCTCTCTCTCTCTCTCTCTCTCTTTCGTCTCCATATAATCCTCCTATTTCTTTAAGCTCCTCTGTAGCAATCTGGCCCCATTTGCCTCTGATGTCTCTGCAGGGATCTGTGTTCAGCCAACTTGGCATCTTGCTGTCTTCCGGTCCCCTCACACCTTGGTCTGGCCTGTCCCCATGCCTGCAGGTCTGTCTGCTTGAAGAGCGTCCAGCTCCTCCCAATTCCTTTGTCTTTCAGCCTTTCTTCCCATTTTCAGTCTTCCCGCTAAACCCAAGAGCTGGTTAAAATGGGTCTCCGAAAGTTCATTGTCTTTGTTTGTTGATGTTTCTCCTTTCCTTAAATTCTGGCATCTGTTTTTTTTTTTTTTTTTTTAATGGTTCATTCTATGGTCTCTCCCTCCCTCTTTTTAGATTCTTGACTGGTTTTTCTGTCATTTGGCCTTTTTCTGCCTTGTACAGGAGAAAATTTCCCCTGTCACTCTCCAAAAAATGATTTGAAAATTTTGGCTTGCCAATTTGTCTTTGCAATAGGTGTCTGGATAGCTGAAACCCTATCACTCCACAATGCTCACCCAGAGGTGCTTTGTGAAGTTACCAAAAGAAATTGTCATCTGCTTTCTTCTCTACTAATTACCTGTGTTTTGCTGGCATTCACTTCACTTACTATTGCAGGTTATCCAGTGCCTCACAAAGTCCCTTCAAATTATTCCTGGGAGTTCTCAGGGGGTTTCGCTCATGTGCTCATGAATAACTACTGTCAGCTACCAGGTGGTGTCCATCAATTTTTTTTCTCATCTGCTCTGGCCCCCTTCGTTGATATCGGCTGCTGAGATTTCTGCTGCCTGCCAAGGCGCGTGGACCTGCCTTGTCAATGACTTGAGCAGCAGGTGAGTTGCCCTGACGGGGCCCCGGTGCTGTGGGCTCTGCCATGGCTGCTGGGCACGGCCACCACAGGCCATCGCAATGCCCCGGCTGTGCTGTGTCCTCTCCCTGCTTTAGAAGGGCATGCTGCCTCTCTCTCTTTTTCTATGATGCTTTGCCATACTCCGGTCTACAGGGGCCCTGATGAAAGGTTTTGGTAGAAAATAAAAACTTCACTTTTTATTTCTGATTCTTCTTTCCACTAAGTACTCACCTCTCTCTTACAACAATCAAAGATTTACTATCGGGGGGACGAGGGGGGAGAAGAACTCACCTGTCTGAGCCCCTCTTCCCTTAAGGGCTTTTCAGAAGGCTAGGGACCTGGTCTCTCAGGTAAACCGATTTCCAGTGCGCTGCCCTACTGGCCAGTCTGACATGCTGGGCCTGCCCAAGTGCTCAGTTCAAGCAGGACCCCTTCCCACACTGGTTGGGAGATCCATTGGTTAGACTTGGCCATGAAATTGCTAGAATTATTATTATTTTTTTCCAGTTTGGGAAACTCTAGTAGTTAACTATAGGCTAAGGCTTTAGACCAAGAAGGTGTGTGTTTTCTACTCTAGCTCTGTGGGAGAGATAAGACCACTTTATCCCCTCCCTCTCCTTCCTCTGAAGAGATGAGACCACTCCAACTCTTATCTCTTCCTCTCCTTTCTAGACTGTCTGAACAGCAGGGTCATTCCAGGCTAGAAGTCACCAAGCACCCCAGTCACCACCTCTTTCTAAACTCCTGGTCTTGGGAAGATCCCCTTAACTTGCTCATCCCATTTTTACAATTCTTCTTGTAGGTTTTGTCACATCTGTGGCACAAAAAAAGTTATTGTGTGATTCATTATTTAACGTCTGTGTCTTTCCCAGGAAAGCAAGCTGGGGAGGACTATGCCTGCTTGTTTGGTGCTGTATTTTCAATATCTCAAGTTTTGCTTGACATTTGACATCTACTAGGAGCTCAATAAATATTTACTGAATAACTGCATGAATATTTGAGATTCCATAATTGTAACTGCTAAGCTGTACTAAAATCTCTCTTTTTGTGGAAAACAGAGTAAACTCAATTCTTTTCCTTTAGGTGGTTCCTTGGGGGTAGAGAGATGATACGAGTCTATAGGGATAGTTTCTCCATTACATAAAGTCATCTCAGGCCTACTATACCTGTCTGTACCCAGGATTATCACCCCCCAAAGAGTTGTAGTGGCTGGTGAGAATAATAACTGGAAGAATATAATCAGGGCTATTCCCAAGCAAAATTATGAAGTAAGGGATGTTTATTTTTGAGACGGAAAGCTTCCCAGCAATATTAAGCAAGCTCCTAGTATCATCTTCAAAAATTCAAAATCCACAGAACCCACAGGTCTGGAAAATGGTTTTGTAGAAGCTATCATTACTGGTTATTGACGCATCACAGCTGGAGTTATCTCATATCTCTTATAACACACGGAAACATGTGCTCATGAACATTGTTAGAATATTGCAGATTTCTGAACCGTGTTTCTCCAGATCCCTGAAGAGATCCTTTAAATCACTACTGCTCCATACCCCCCACCCCACCCCTGCAGAGTGAGAATGGCCACACCTTGTTTTGGCCCTGGGGTAGGGGGACATTTATTGTTCACCAAATACCCATGTAGTCCTCTACATTTTCCAGCCACGCGCAATCAGGTAGAGCTAGAAACGTGACTTTTAGTGGCCAATAGACTGTGAGAAGAAAGGGTATGGGGGTCAGAGTGTCCATCAACCTTAGACCCTGAACACAGCTGACTGCTAACCCATGATGGACAGAAAGCACAGGTGAGAAATAGATCTTTGTTTCAGTATGGATCAATCAAGGTCTGTCAGGATTTCTACTCAGATGGTTAACCGAATAGGTTTCATGAGGACACCACTGACTGATATGAGCAGGTAGAGAGAACCAACCAGGGGTTGAGACATCAGAGACTAGAGATGGCTGGAAGCTTTTACCACCCCTAGGTGTGATAAGACCAGAGGAGATATGGTGTCACTGGGACCCTGTGGAGAGTGTGAGCCCTGGAGAGAAGTCACAGCAAAAAGAGATATAGCCCCAGCCAAGGTTGTACTGCCAAAGGAAAGAGGGAACAGACAAGAAATGCCCAGACCCCTCTCTGTCCCTCCCTCTCTTTCTAACCAGTATCCCGAATGTGCCTCCTATAGAAATCTGACCAGCAACCAGAGGTTATGTGAGCCCAGGTGATACAGTTTTTAAGGGTCAGCCTATAGGGGTACAGAAAAGTGGGGAGAATGGAATGGAGCCAATGGGAGCTAGTGGAAAGGATCCAACACAAGGAGCACCAACCAGCACAGCCTACGTAAGTTTGGCCACCTCTGGGCTGTATTCCTGGGCACTTGGAGCATCTACTGTGCTGTAACACCCTGATTGAGTTGGATGTTATCTCTTGAACTATGGATCGTTGCCAGTTTTCAGGCAGGTGCACAATGGTGTGTTCTCTTTATACTTCTAGTACCCTGTATTGCACTTGCAATATAATGTTGTCACATATCAACCTAGAAAGGCACCAAACTACTATGTTGTAGTGCACGGCAAACTCTTTTCTATGAGATGCTATATTAACACCAGGTATTGTTTCCATTTGCAGAATTTAAAGATCCAAATAATAACTGAAGGTACCAGTGAGATATGTACCTTAAGTGACCTTATTAATTTGCCAAAGATTTTGGCCTTACAGGAAGCCGATATAAGAGCTATTAGTTATGGCAAATGTTTGCACTCCCTGCCTATGATTGGTACATAAGGACAATTGGGAGGTGTAGCCCAAGGATTTGGAAAGAAGATCACCCACTGAGAATTAAAACAGAACTTCAATACATAGTAGATTAAAGCAGAAATGAACAAAATCATCTGAAAGATACAGTGTGGAACGGGGCATCCTGAAGTTCTAATATAACTACTTGTCACTAAGATACTAGTTGAGTTCATTTGGGTTTTTGAGATTTAGATAAAATTGCCACAAATTCCTCTCCTGTGTTCTGTGGCCATTGCAGAGCGTTCCTCAAGATGCCTGTAAATCCCTAGGAGCCTGGGGTTCTCATGGTCAGTCTGGTTCTGAGCTTTTGCCCTTCCTTGACTCCCACCTGCTGGCATCTCCAATCTAGGGTTTCTCCTTTCCTCTGTTCCCACTGCTCTAAGAACAACTGCACAAAACCTTTGTGAGTCTCCTACCGAAGGAGAGGTTTTGTATCAGAGACATGAAAACATTTGGAATTGGATTGTGTATGTTCATGTTCATAAAGATTCTATGGCTACTGCGTCACTGGCAATTTCTCTCTACTCACATTTGCCAAAGACTACCCCATTGCTGTGGCCCCCTTCTCTCTGTTCTCTCTATCACTTCCTTTATTTTCTTTTTTGCTTTCCTCTATTCTTAATTTTTGTTTTGTTGTATTTATTTCTTAACTTAGTTTCTTTAAATTCATAAAATACAGGAATACAATCAGTTAAAAAATATAGAGGCATATAGATTTAAGACATTACACTCCTCTTTCCAGTGTTGGCTATTACTAATATTATTTTTTGTTTACTTATTATCAAAAAGTTGTATCACCTCATTGCCTTTTTTAAAAAAATGTGTTTTTTTAAAAAATTTTTGAGAGAGAGAGGAGGAGAGAGGCAGAGGGATGGAGAGAGAATCTCAAGCAGGTTCCACATTTAGTGCGGAGCCTGACACGGGTCTCGATCCCACGACCCTGAGATCATAACTAGAGCAGAAATGTAGTCTACACTCAACTGACTGAGCCACCCAGGTGCCCCCCACCTCATTGCTTTAATATGCATTTTCCTGATTACAAGTGAGGGTAATTTTTCTTATATTATCTTTTGTCCCTTTGAGTTTCTTCTGTGAATCATAACTTTATATTTTTTGCACTTGAGGCCAATCACTTCTGGATCCACTAGCAAATCTGATTCATAGAACTTGCAGATAAATACTGAACCCTGGAGGTGATCAGGGGAAAGTGCTGTCACCCGTGGGATGGAACCTGGAGGCCCACTCACATTCTCCACAGGATGTCCCTTCAGCTCTTCTCTGCCACCTTCATGTCCTTCTGTTGAAAGCCCTCAATTTTTGGTTGCTCCAAAAATAGAATAAGTTCTCACAACCTATCAATCTCAGGGAGCACTACAGCCAATGTAAACCTCATCAATATGAAGGAAGTCATCTGAAGCCCTAGAACTAACTCAGATTTTGAGTTGAATTCATATTTAGTTGGTTGCCTATGTGTGCTCCTTGCAGAGGAAGACCACACAGTTGGGTTTGCCTAGAACATCTTTCATTGAAGCATACTGCTCTGGAATCCCGTCAGATAGTGTCTCCTTCCCTTCTCAAAAGTATCCTGGTATCAATGATAGATTACAAGATCATCCTATCTTTGTGTGGTCTTCAGCAAGTTATTTGGTTGAGGAAACCATTACCTCACAAGTGATTGATAGACACTCATATGCTGTGGCAGTATTTTTAAAAATGACAGTCTACTAGTTTTATAAAAGTTGATGATATGGCTGCCTACAACTAAGTTCATACGGACCATTGGTTCAGAGAATGAGAGAATTTTTGAGCTGACATTAAAAATAATTTAGTGCTTTTTGTTTGCTTTGCTTTGTTCTAGCCATTGAGACTTTGAAAAACTGATACAAACTGCAAGCTTTTCCCCAGGAAGATGTGCACCTATTGTGTATGTATAGCCAAGATTTTGTACACCATTTCGGAGTATCCACAAACCCTCTGAAGCTTATTAGGGGACCTAGAATAAGAACTCTTATTTTAATTCATATTACAGATGAAGAAATTGAAATTCAGAGAGGTTAAATGACATGTCAAAAAGTAGAATGGGGGCTGCCTGGGTGGCTCAGTCAGTCGAGCCCCCGACTTCGTTTCGGCTCAGTTCATGATTTCACTGCATGCTGATCTGTGCTGATAGCAGGGATTCTGCTCTGGATTCTCTCTCTCCCTCTCTTTCTGGCCATTCCTTCCACTTGCGCACATGTGCGTAAGTGTATGCTCACTCTCTCTCTCTCAAAAATAATAAAAAAAATAAACATTAAAAAAGTCTTTAAACAAAACCAGAATGGGTTACAAGGAAAAAATATATTTAGAATCCCTTGATTTGTATTTAGTGCTTTTCCCCCAGTTTCCCATTCATTGCCAAGTCTTATGCTAGTAAGGACATAAAGCTAAAAAGAGATTTCTTAGTAAGAATTTGGAAAATTCTACTTTATAAAAGCAAAGTAAGTGTTGGCTCTGTCCTCAATGACTATTTATCAGATTGTTTATGGAGTTCCCATTAATATTTATGCGGCAATACCTACTGGCCAGCCTTTTTGCTGAATGGACACTACAGAATCTCATTTCACAACTTACTTGCTGCCACTTTTATGGACATCCCCTGCTCTGGCCACCAGAATTCTTGTTCCCTTAGCAATGTGTCCTTCAGTCTTACTTTTGCTCAACTTAATTTCCTTTGCCTAAATATTCCTACTCATCTATTAAGATGTTTTCAGTGGTAAATCTACTTTCCCTTTATAGTCTCCCTAACATCCAAAGCAGAGATTGTAGCTCTCCTTCTACTTCCGTACTTGAAGAAATTTCTATGGTGACACAGGACATATTGTAATGAATGCTTTATTTACCCCTCTCTCCTACCTCATAACCCAACAACTGAATTTAAGCTTTGCAAGGGGCAGGACAGTATGTAACTCAGGTTTGCATACTAGTGATGGGGCCAGTGTTTAGCATATGGAATGTCCTCCAAAAATCTGTTGAATGAGATAAAAAATAAATCCTTATGAGATATTTTGCAGCACAATTTATCAAATAAAATCCAAGTAAGGAATAGGACTTGCTTCCCTTGCTTTCATAGGGCTTACTATTTACTGCTTTAGCTTTCTTCCTGTTTTCAGGTCAAGGAAGCATCTTAGAGACTTGACAGTCTTTTTCTGTTTCCTTAGGACAGAGTCAGAAAAAAACTCACTCATTAGCTTGACCTGCAATGCTTACAGTCACAATTTGGGAGGGAGTTAAAAATATTGGTGGATAAATTACTGTTCATCCCAGAGGGGAAGCACATGAGCTCCTTGCCAGATTTCTGTGGCCTGGGGCACCACAAAAGATCTTTTTTTTTTTCTCCTTTTCCCAGGTATCTGTGTCAAAAAGAGTTTGCCAAGGAGCCAAAATCTTCATCTGTTTATGGCTTTACAGCCGATGAAAAATGCAGGATCATTAGAAACTAATTACTGGTTTCATGGCAATATTTATCACAAAAACTAATTTGATGTTCCAGAAGTCACTTCGGGGCTAGCTGAGCCCATTACTAAGAAGTATTATAAAGGTGTTTTTTTTTTTTTCCACTTTAAAGTTATACAACTATTTCACTAATAAACCGAAACCAATGGGGGAAGACAATAGACAAGGATGGCCTGACATCTCAATGGCTTCCATCTGGCCTATGTAATTTCTGAAACAGTTTGTTTCAAAAGCATTCCTTTCCACTTAGAGGAAGATGTTTCAAAGGTTCATATATGGAAAATTCAATTGAGTATGCTTTTTGTGTATCCTGAAGAACAGATTATTTTAAAATGTGGTTAAATAGCTTACACAAAAGACATAATGATATATTCAAATAGGATTGCAAGTCCTAAATTTCAAGATCTTTGAACTATTTGCTGACTCTTACGTTTGCTACTATTGCTTTTTCCTTCTTTGCATGTATAGTTGCCTTCTGAGTATACAGCTATTTGCATTTGTATTTCGCTCCCTTATTCATTCAATGAACAGATGTTGGTGATACAAAGATTTGTATTTCATGGATTATATTTAGTTTTGGAGAGATGATGCATGAGAATAATGATAAGACAGATTAAAATGCATTCAAATAAAACAGACTAAAACAGTTACAAGAGACAAAAAAGGAAATTATATATTAATAAAAATTTCAATATGGCAAGAAGATATAACAATTATAAATATTTGCATGCCTAACTACAGACC